>NC_138725.1:56937247-56949747 GCF_965113295.1 Leuciscus leuciscus
TTACTTTAGGATTTGATTTATAAATCAATTACAAAATGAAAAAGTTACACACTACCGCTCAAAAGTCTGGGGTCAGTACATTTTTTAAAGAAATTAATTCTTTTTACTCAGCAAGGCAAGGGTGCATTAAAAGTGTCAGTAAAGGCTTTTACATTGTTTCTTTCTATTCATCAATCTGATTCAATCAAGAATCTTGAAAAAAATATCAAGCAGCACAACTGTTTTCAACATTGATATTATAACATTTTTTTTTTTTAAGTCTTGATTGTCAAATCATCATATTAGAATGATTTCTGAAGGATCATGTGACTGGGGTAATGATGCTGAAAATTCACATGAATAAATTACATTTCAACATTTGTTTTAAAGGTCCCATGACATGAAATTTTCAATTTCTGAGGTTTTTTAACATTAATATGAGTTCCCCTAGCCTGTATATGGTCCCCAAGTTTCTAGAAATTTCAATCGGTATAAATCGAGCTTTTCCTATCTTTCTCTGCCTTTGAGAAAATGGAGGCTCAATCAGGCTGATCTTGAATCCCCTCTTTATGACGTTACAAGGAGAAATGTTACCTCCCCTTTCTCTGCTTTGCCCGCCCAGAGGATATTTCTCGCCCATGAGAAAACGAGCTAGGAAACAGGAACGCGCACGCACGATTTTAGTTTGTCCACGAGAGACATAATGGCTTTTGAGCGAGCAAAGCATAATAATTGCTCAATAATTGGATGTACAAATGAACACTGAAGGGTCAATACAGAGCTGGGCTTGCTGAACGTCTGAAACTAAAGTCTGGATCAATCGCACCTCGGAAAAGTAAGTCAACTAATGATATATAAGTGTGTTGCTTTACTGTTTATGGTTACCTAGCTTGTTACACGTAGAATGTGGCTGTCACATGAGCTATGCAGTTTATGTGTGTGAATACACACACTGTAACGCGAGTGTTGTAGCAGCTACACTTCTTTGTTATTTGGATAACCGTTTTCCTGTTGGTTATATGGCGCGCGCGATATCCGCATTTCAAGATCGCAGAGCTTGATGTAATTGTAATAAGATAAATTACAGACGTTACAGATGATGATCTCTCATGAAAAGGCAACAGTAGGTTAGCGTTAGCTACATGATAATAACTGTAAACCATCCGAATAAAGTACCGTATCCAAACATAATATTTTAAACTTACCATTCGGAAACGTCCTGCTGGAGCCGCTGAGTTGCAGCTTCTCCATCTGGATCAGATTCTGGGTCAAACTGAAATGCTTGAACGACTGCGTGTCTTCGTGCCATTGCAATATATCCAACATAAACAAACATGCATGGTATCGTTGCGCAAGATGGTCAAGGCCACGCCCACCCTCCACCTTGCGCTGCCTTTCTCCTCCTCATTATCATTTAAAGCTACAGACACCGAAACGGCCTGTCTGAAGGAAGCTCATTCTGGGACTGGTTTGTAGTGGCTATAATTCTGCACCGAGGCTGAATTTTTGGAAAGAGATTTCAGATACAGTACTAGGGACCACTAAGGTCTATATTAAAGCCTACAAAAAGTAGCATGTCATGGGACCTTTAATAGAAAATAGTTATTTTAAATTATAATAATATTATTAGTGTTTTTACTGTGTTTTTGAAGGGAAAAAAGCAGCATTGGTAAGCATTCTTTCAAAAACATTAAAAAAATTGTACTGACCCCAAACGTTTGAATGGTAATGTAAAAAAATATGGAAGTAAGTATGGTTAAAACACTTAGATGTCAACACTTAACTTTGGGTTGCTGAACAGTTGTTGTCCGGTCAAGTACTGAAATTTGCGAAATGATGATAAAACACAGTAATTCTTTTCTACCACAGTACTTTTTCATAGACCATGCAACCCCAACTCTTATCAGGGCAATCTGCACTAAGTATGTGTGGCAATTTACTATGTGTATTTGCACTAATGTTTGATAAATGGCTCCATAATCTGATTGAATATGTTTATCCTCTAATTTAAAATCCTTTTCCTTTGATTTCTCTCTCAGTTCCCTCATCTTGTCTCCTTCCCTCTCTCTGTCAGCACACCTCCCTACACATATCGACATCTGTCTAAATGTGAATATTCATCATATACAAACTAAGGAGAAGATTAAACAGATGGTGCGTGTGCGCGCAAGGGGATATTCTAATTACAGGTCACCATTATTCATTTTTACTTTCCAGTCCACACACAAAGGCTACAACTTGTTGGGATAAAACAAAAGCCAACTTATAACAAATACGTGTGTGTGTGTACACACGTGTGCGCATCTAGTAAAGCCCTGCAAGTTATCTGTTCTTCATCTCACACGTTTGCTCACTGACAGCTATCCAACGGCTTTGCATGTGTCTGAATACTTATGATTCTCACAGTTTCTGGGCTGATTCTGGGAGAAAATTATGCAAAATTAATTTAAACATGGTGAAATGTGTTAAACAGAGCTGTACTACACCCTTAGTAGAAAACACAAACAAATTGGCTGAAATATTTGCTAAATGAACCCACAAGGGGCTGGAGATGTGTACACCTTGGTAAATGACAGCATTCTGACTCCACGGAAATCTCCACGTGCATATTCCATGCATGCCTGCTTATGACATTGTTTGTGGTCAAGGAAATTACAAAAATAAAACACACCTAGTCAGTGCACAATCTCTTTCTTGCTCTCTTTATAATAATAATTACAGTCATTTTCAGTGCATTAAAAAAAAATCAAATACATCAAATATCAAATACATATTTTGCTGTTTAAATGGTCCTCAGTTGCTTCTGCCTGAAGTGTGTGTGTGTGTGCGTCTTAGAAAGATCTGAATCACTGTTCATCCTAGTGAAATCACACAATAACAAATACATCTCCGAAGCAAACATTAACACACATAAATGCCTACAGTCAGCGTCCTTATCAACAATGCCTCAAGTTCTCAACTTGATATGCACATTTTTCACACACATACACATTGAGATGCTGGAATAAAGGCTGGAATGCAGCTGAGATCCCTCAGGATAACATCCTTCCCACTAACACACACACACACACACACACACACACACACACACACACACACACACACACACACACACACACACACACACACACACACACACACACAGAAGGCTGACGGGGAGCAGGGGAGGTGAGGAAGTTGTGACTCACACAACAAATAGAGAAAAAAACAGAACAACAAACTCTTCTGTTCAGAAATAAAAGGCCAGCTGCAATAATCTATTCAATTGTTTACTACTTCCTCTCTCTGGCAGTTTGTTTTCTTTTCTTTTAAATCAACGTTTGTCTGTCTGTCATACTGGGACCTAAAATTATTAAATCATGGGTTAAAATATTACTTCTGTGTGGGAGGGGGAAATTTGAGACACAGATGTTAATTGTCCCGTTAGCTTCACTAACTATTGGACTGATCACAGATTCCCAAAGTCCACTCTAGAAAACATGGAGACAAAAACTAAATGAGTCTAGTTTAGTCTTTATCCTGAAAAAGATAAATTACACACAGAGCTGTAAAAATGAATAAACGATTAGGGTCGGTGAGATTTTTTATGTTTTTGAAAGATTATGCTTTCAAATTATGCCCTTATGCTCACCAATTAAGGCTGCATTTATTTGATCAGAAATATATTAAAATCTGTAAGAGTGTGAATTATTATTACAATTTTAAATAACTGGTTTCTATTTTGATATATTTTAAAATGCAATTTATTCCTGTGCCGTCAAAGCTGAACTTTCAGCATCATTACTCCAGTCTTCAGTGTCACATGATCCTTCAGAAATCATTCTAATATGATGATTTGATGCTCAAGAAACATTTATTGTTATCAATGTTTAAAACAGTTCTGCTGCTTAATATGTGATACATTCTTTTTTCAGGATTCTTTGACACATAGACAGCTTAAAAGAATAGAATTTATTGGAAATATAAATATTTAGTAACATTATAAATGTTTTATACATTATATAAATTAATACATTGCTGAATAAAAGTATTGATTTCTTTTCTTTTTTTAAAGTTACAAACCACAAACATTTGTAGTATATCTAGATGTGACTCTAGGATTTCAGTCACAATGTGTGATATTTGTAGTACACTCTAAAAGAGGATGGAATGTGTTACTGGATCAAATAAAACCTGGACTGTATACATGGATTTACATACAAACTGTGATTATTTCATTCATTTCTGAATCAAAGTGTAGTGAATCTGTGCACTCAAGTCTCAACTCTATGATACAGTCAATGTTCCAGACTGTTGGAGAGGGACATTAGATAATAACAGATTTTTAATGGGAATGAGGCAAGCACATATTTGGTACTGACAGCTGAGTTAAACACAGATGTTTGGGGAGGACAGGCACAGATAAAAGACGTACACAATAGGACTGGTAATGATTGTGCAAATAAAATAAGCAACATTGTGAATATTCAGATGATTTTAAAATGGTTTCTTAATTTTCCCATCACAAAACCTAAAGAAGACTGTCATTTGACTAATGATCCTACTATATGAGAGCATTAAGACAAACTTTTTGGAGCTATAGTAATTTTAGATGCTTAAGTGTATAGTTTAGATGCTTAAGCATGAATTCAACCATTCATTTTCATAATCCCTCATATAGCCATGCATGCCATTTTTTATGCATTACACTGCAGAGTAAAAACGATATTGTTATCGTATTGTTAAAATATATATTAAATATAATTTTTACTTGTTTGACAGACATTTTTACTGTATTTTACGTCTTCCAATTAGCAGCAGTGACATTTTTTAAATACGTGAGAGCAATTAAGTAACAAGATAAATACTGATTGCTGATAAGTCAGAAAAATATTAAAGGGATAGTTCACTTTGAAATAAATTTTTGGTATGTTTTAGCTTACCTCAAGGGCATCCAAGATGTAGGTGTCTTTTTTTCCGCAGTAGTTTCAATTTTGATATTTTTAGGTCAAACCGTTCTTGTCTGTCAGTCATATAATGCAGGTCTATGGTCACTGTCTCAAAGAGCATGCACAGAGTCCAAATTAAAACAATTCCCCGTCGTCCAAATTAAACAATTCCCCATCGTAAGTACACATTGATGGCCTAAGATCAGATCACTTCGACATGGCTGCGTATAAGAGGTAAAAACGATATAAATACTGTTCGTTTTCTCACACAAACCGCTCGTTTCGTGTCTTAGGCCATCAATGTGTACTTACGATGGGGAATTGTTTAATTTGGACGACGGGGAATTGTTTTAATTTGGACTCTGTGCTTGTGTTTTGAGATAATGACCATCGACCTGCATTATATGACTGACAGACAAGAACGGTTTGACCTAAAAATATCAAAATTGAAACTACTGCGGAAAAAAAGACACCTACATCTTGGATGCCCTTGAGGTAAGCTAAAACATACCAAAAATTTATTTCAAAGTGAACTATCCCTTTAAGATATTCAAAATGTACACAGGTCTAGAAGTGCCGTATTAACATTACACTGCAGAGGCCAGAAAGAGAATTACAGAGAGACATTGATGCATGAAGTTGACAGCACATGCTCAGTCTCTCAGTGGCAGGGTGTGTCACTGAGGTCAATATGTTTTGTAAATGGAAATAAAAGCACCAATGGAATGGTGAGCAGTCCTCTTCCTCTCTCTCTTCAAGGCGCGTTTCCATTACAGATTTGCGCAAAACTTGTGCGATTTTTTCTAAATGTCGACAAAAAACTATTACGAAATGACGGCGTTTCCATTAACCGATGTTATGCGACTAAAACTTAATTTTTCCTCTCGCGATAAGTAAAGTCAGGCCATTATTATTAATGGAAGGAGATGTATGTGTGTTTTCCAAGCATTAATGGTAAGGAACGACCCTTATTATACTTATGAGTGGCACATATGAGGTGTTTCTCCCTCATATCTGCTGCGAGGTCTTGATTGTGGCATTTATTTGAGGTTTAGAATCCATTATTCCTGTAATTATTTTGTCTTATATATGAGTTTAATAAAGAACTCTGTCTCGCATTCTGTCCAAACACACCGCGTCATATACGTCAGATGACCTGTAAATGCGCAAAAACTGTTTCCATTGCAGTTTTGCTAAATATTTATTTTTCTAATTGCCTGAAAAACCACCTCATGCGAGCGTAAAAACTTAGTTTTAGCGAAAATTACGTGTTTCCATTAAGCGTATTTTCAATTCGCAATTTCAATTTGCGCAATTTGAAGGGTAATGGAAACGCGGCTTCTGAGGCCAATGGTATGTTCAGTTGAAATGAACCTCTCAATTGCACAAATAACACACAACAAACAAAGTATCAAAATGCACCAAAAAGTTAATTCTTAAATGTACTTGTAGCACTTTGTTGCTTTTATAGTGTTTTTTATTTATTTTATTTAGGCAAAATATTATAACATTTTATTTGGCCATATAAACCCATAACATGAAAATAATTATCGATATTTGAGCCAGTGTTTTAACATCAGTGCGTCCTTCTCACATAAAACTCCTACAAATGTTGTTCACAGACTTCAGAGTAATCTAGCATTAATAACAATTCTGTCAGGACCACTATCGTCAAATTCGATTGACATTTAGCATACAGTTTGGATTGGCGGTATGGTTCCGTTCTGGGCGAGAACTCCCTGCGCATCCATGCAGCCTAGCATGGATAAGAGCAGGGAGAGCAGCAATAACCCACCTTAGGGTAAACAGAACAGAACCAACATGAATATATTGCAGATATCATTAATTCAAGATTTTAAAGTACAACATAATTCGAGAATTTATTCTGATTCAAGGGGAATCAGAATGCCAAATCCTGACTGGACGAGAGGAGGAGCTGGGGATGGAAGAGGGTAATTAGCTCCTGAGAAACGCGACAGCTGCTGATAATACTGAAGGAGCTTATATATGTATATGGTGATAGGCGTTGTATTGCCATAGGTAGACGTGGATCAGCTGAGAGTCAGCTGATGCGAGCTTGACTAACGTGACCTGCCAGAACTGACGCTACGCTTGATATATCCTAAAATAACTGCAAGTGGGCTGTAATCTGATCATTTTAACAAGTATAAACAGCACCAAAAGCCAGCAGCATAGGGCTCAACACAAGAAATGATCCAGAAAGCTGCGGCTGATCTGCCAACAGGATTTTGCCCCTCAGGTAGTTGTCTGTGGACGGTCTCTCAGAATTTTTTTAGGAACTGTCTTGAGTTCAGTACTGGCACACTTTAATACCAGATTCCAATACACATAATAATTTCACTCCACTGCTGAAGAGAAACTCTCTCTAACACACACACACACACACACAAACAAGGCTCACTGCACAGGATCTCAGCAAGCAAAAACCTTGAGCAACAGATTGAATCAACATGACAGCCCAAAACAAGGATGCTATTTCCATTTGCACACGACCAAATCCTACACACAATGTGTGCACACACACACAGCATGTGCACGCCTCCTCCACTTTCATGGCACTAGATGCCATCGTATCGAAGCCATCTGTGTACCAGCAGTACTGGCACCTTGAGTAGAGAGAAAGCGAGGACAGAGCTCTGCTTTGGCAACAAAGAACCAAGCTTAACTACAGCCGATTGTACCAGAGACGGATTTAGAACTCTTGCACTTTAAAACAAACTACCGAAGGGAAAGCTGACAGGTTTATAAGGTGTTAAAGGCATTATTTATCTAGATTTCTATTTAGTGATCTAGCAAATTGGCAGTCATCAAGTCTTTGGCATTGGTCTACATATCTATCTATCTATCTATCTATCTATCTATCTATCTATCTATCTATCTATCTATCTATCTATCTATCTATCTATCTATCTATCTATCCATCCATCCATCTATCCATGTGTATTTATATACTGTATACAGCTTCATGTATTTGACTTCATGTCACTTTTGAAAAAATGCACATATGCTCACAAAGGCTGCATTTATTTGATCAAAATGCAGTAAAAAGACTAATATTGCGAAATATTATTACAATTTAAAATAATTGTTTTATATTTTAATAAATTGAAATATGTAATTTATTCCTGTGATGTGTGGAAAGAGAGAAATTAATACTTTTATTCATCATGGATGCATCAAATTGATCAAAAGTGACAGTGAAGAGACATTTATAATGTTTCAAAAGATTTCTATTTAATAAATGCTTCAACAAATGTAATAAATGTAAATAAATGCGGATTCATTAAACTTTCCATTAGAATCCTGAAAAAGTATCACCATTTCCACAAAAATATTGGAGCACAACCTTTTTCAACATTGATAAAAATAATCAGAAATGTTTCTTGATCATCAAATCATCATATTAGAATGATTTCTGAAGGAGCATGTGACACTGAATACTGGAGTAATGATGCTGAAAATTCAGCTTTGCATTCTGCCTTGTATTGAGGTGTTTTGAAGTTTGATCTTCCTTCAGGTATTTTTTATTTTATTTCGTTAGTTCTTTACTGCTCTGGCGGATGTCTTTTTTTAGTTAAAAATAAACAGAGCAAAACTAGTCTGGACTGTTTTGGGAAACATTTATAGAACAGCAGAAAAAAAACAAGTCTAATGTGATCGTCACACAGCCTGCAAACACAGGAGGACAGGGCAAATTTATTACTAGACTTACAGAAATAAAACATTAAAAGTATTCATGTCTACTTTATATATCAGGCACAGACACACAGTGCCTTATTACTAACATGGGAATAGTGCTCTTTCTAGCACAGTGCCAGGTACAACATATAACACACACTGACACACATAAACAGGGAATTTGTGTTGAGGTTGTCAGGCTGGTGGATGGCGACCTTAATCACGATGACTCACGCTAAAAACCATTTTCAGATCTGTTCTGAGATCAGTCTAATCACTACAGCCTCATTAACTAGTCTGAATTTGAGCCAGACGCCTGGCTGAGAGGGTTGGCGTACTATCAAGATTGTGTCTTCGGGACTTTTAAAGAGTGTTTGAGTGTTCCCACTGTTCTTTACTCTACCTTATGGGAACAAGTGCCTTTAGGGTGCAGAGCCAAGAGTCTACACAGCACAGATAAACTTACCCTGCAGCTACTGATCTGATGAATTCACCCACATGTGCTCTATGTGTGTATGCATGTTCGGTCATCAGTTAAGAGTAAATAACTACAAATACAAGCAGGACTTTTTACAAAATTGTATAAAAAGTCAATAATGTCAGCTTTAATTTTTTGGGTGAATTATCTCTTTAAGGTGTGGTCACATTAGTGGGATTTCAGTGGAATTTTGCGTGCAAAAAAATCAATACAAGAGATGTAACATTGCTCACACATAAGTTATGGTAACACTTTACAATAAGGTCTCATTTGTGAACATTGATTAATGCATTAGTTCATATTTACAATGAGTAATATATTTCTTAAAGCATTTATTATTCTTAGTTCACAGTGCATTACAAAATGTTAACAAATACAACCGGATTTTAAAGATGTATCAGTCATTTTGACCATTGGCAACGATTAATAAAAGCTGCAGAAGTATTGCTCATTGATAGTTCATGTAACTTTGCAGAATTTTAACCCACTTTGTATTGTTATGTTGTCCGTAGCATATGTAAAAGAACAATGTTTACTCATTCTCCGTGTTACCAGGACCGAGAAATTCACATTTATTTGTCAGCAAAAGATGAAAGCTGACTTTTTGACATCTCCAGGGCTTTTTTCAAAACTACAGATTATACTTCCGCATTTTTGTATTCCCGTCCAAAGACAGTCGGATCGACAGAGGAATTTTAACAGAATAGTTCATGGCATAAAACACTGTGTTCATGCTCATCCGGTTTGAAATGTTGACTACAAACACGGATTTGTAGATTTTCCGTCATGGCTTTCTCTCCGTATTTTCGATTCGTTGAAGCCTTTAGCCACTGTCTACAACGCACTGGATCCTTCACTGGAAACCGAAAGTAACTCACTCTCGCTAAACGTTTATCCTTTGAATTTTTGCACCCGGGAACAATACAAGTCGACACCATTATGAATAAAAGTTTGCTAAGAAGAATTTCCTACTAAGTAAGGCGGTAATTTGACTGTAAATGCGTATTTATAGCAGACTGATGGGAGTGGCCTTGGACAGCAACATGCCCAGTGCATTATGGGTGTTGAAGTTTTCTTACTTATTTGGCAAAAGGGAAGACAACAGCCTTTTTTCCCCTAGTTAGGTAGCACAGATTTCGCTTTTCTACTGTGTAGGCAGCCACGTTTTATTGAAAGCCCATTTCACTAGCGGTGTAGTACCCCCTTTAACTAATATAGTGTTAACAAATGAAACCTTATTGTAAAGTGTTACCAAAGTCACTTTCAAACCGAACAGCTTTCTGTTGGTCAGCGCAGCATTTTCACACTCACGTGAAACTTCTAATTGTGCGGATTCTTGGAACGACTGGGTTTGAAATTTGAGGGTAAAAATGACCACACCTGAAAAAAAATGTATATGGAGTAATTGGTTCGAACATGAAATATTGAGGAGCAAAATGCAAATGATTCATTTTAAATCGCACATGACAGAAAAAATTACTCATGGTTTAGTGAACGAGTCGGGTGTGAAATTAGTAAGGGCTCTGCCTCTGAAGAGTTTTGTGAATCTTTCTGACTGACTCATTAAAAAGAACCAGTTCATAAGAGTATTTTTTTCTAGAATAAGACGTAATGCACTGAGCTGTGTTTATGTGATAAGTAAACACTGGCACGCACTCTAAAAAAAATAATGCCACCTTACAGGATCGCCAAGAGCAACAAGATTTAAAATATTTGTTGCAAATGTCTATGTTTAGTTGCATTTACAACCATTTTGTTCACAGTCTGGATCGTTTCTGCATTAACAAGAACATGAGTAAATGACACACTTTCCACTTTTGGGTGAACTATCCTTTTAATCAGGGCTCCAGACTTAAAAAATGACTAGTGCGCAACTGGCTCCAAAAATGAAATATTTAGGAGCTAAAATCCTTTAGCTCTCAAATGCAATGATTCATTTTGAATCAGACATGACCAAAAAAGTACTCCCAGTTCAGTGAGGGAGTCAGTTGTGAAACCAGTGAGGGCTCTGAGTGATTCAACCACTGATTGAGTCATATTCACATTAATGACTCACAAACCAGTGTAAGGCTGTTTTGCGAATCTTTCTGACTGACTCATTAAAAAGAACCAGTTCATAAGAGTCATTTTTTTAAAGAATTGGACGTATGGCCGTGCCACCTCACAGGACTGGCAATAGCAAGATTTTAAATTAGTGTTGCAAATGTTTATTTTTGTTGCATTTGCAACTATTTTAATCACAGTCTGGATCCCTTTGCTTTAACATTTCTAAAGTAATATGACTTTCATTTTGGGGTGACTATTGCTATAATGTTTTTGTTAAGCAGTGATATGATTTTCAAGAATCATCTACAATGCAAATGACGACAAAAAATAAAACAGAGATCTACAAGCAGCCTACAGGCAAAGATACACTTATTTCCATGCATGTGACAACCACAAACACATACAGTGCTGAAACGTGATCTGCTATGTGCTGATAACTCTCATTTCCTGTTTTTTTTCTTTTCGAAAGCCAGCCAACTTCCTCCGTGCCTCATGCACTCCTCATCCAGGCAAGACTTCATCATGTGACAGAATGACAGGAAAAAAAAATGAGAGAAGATGCAAATGCATGAGCAGTCGAGAGTAAACAGTCCAATCAGCTGGAATGTTAGATGGGGTTTTAATGAAAGAGGATAAATCTGTTCCCTTTCTAGGGACTCTCTCTCTCTGCCATCATGCTCTCTCACTATTTACTGACACCTGACTTTCTGCTCACAAAACTTGATGGATGGATATAATTACATATGCATGTATGAAATTGATGAATGATTCATTGAATTTTATGCTGAGAATCACAGATTGAAAAAATCATTTAACAATGGCAAAAAGACAATGGGCTTTCTTTTAAGAGACAGACAGACATAAAAGCTAATTACTGTACGGGATCAATACCTTTTCAAACATATATCCATCCAACGATATAATCTAGTCATATTTTTGTGGCACGAAAATAATTAGGGTGACAGCATTAAACTTCAACAGATTCATTTACATGAAACAGAACAACAAAAACTAGAATGCACCCTAATATAAAACTGAGTCGAGAACATACACAGGGAGTCAGATGTGAGCTTAGTAACAGCTCTGAATGATTCACTCACTGAGCGAGTCTGATTCGAATGGCTAAAGTGGCAATCACACTACAATTTTTGTTCTACTGACTCGCATTAAAACGTACGTGACTGCATGTGAGGAGACCAGAAATGCAAGCTCATGCAAAGTTGTTTGGGATTTTGCTGCATTCCAAAGTTCAAGTCAAATGAACTCTGACCTGCGAATTCGTATCACATGAAGACGTGTGGCCAATAGAAGATCAATATATCACGATGTGACCTCTTAATAAATGAATTAAAAGAATGCAAACTTTTTGC
>NC_138725.1:56954747-56959747 GCF_965113295.1 Leuciscus leuciscus
CAGCTACACACCTCTGACAAGTAAGTCAACTATTATATATAAGTGTGTTGCTTTACTGTTTATGGTTAGTCATGGCCTAGTGGTTAGGGAGTTGATCTGGTGACCTAAAGGTTGCTGGTTCGATTCCAGAACCGGTGGGAAATGACTGAGGTGCCCATGAGCAAGGCACCTAACCCCTAATCGCTCCCCGGGCGCCACACAAGGCTGCCCGCTGCTCTGGGTGTGTGTATCCACGTTTGCAGTGTGTGTGTGTGTTAACTACTCACTACTCTGCTCCTAATGTGTGTGCATTAACTTGGATGGGTTAAATGCAGAGGTCAAATTCCAAGTATGGGTTACCATACTTGGCTGTCACGTGTCACTTTCACTTTCACTTTCACTTTTTTAACTTACCTAGCTTGTTACACGTAGAATGTGGCTGTAACATTAGCTATGCAGTTACTTGCACTAATGTAAAGGTAGACAGCATCAAGTATGTGTGTGAATACACACACTGTAACGCGAGTGTTGTATTGTACACTTCTTTGTTATTTGGATAACCGTTTTCCTGTTGGTTAACGTTATATATGGCGCGCGCGATATCCGCATTTCAAGATCGCAGAGCTTGATGTAATTGTAATAAGATAAATTACAGACGTTACAGATCTCTCATGAAAAGGCAACAGTAGGTTCGCGTTAGCTACATGATAATAACTGTAAACCATCCGAATAAAGTACCGTATTCAGACATAATATTTTAAACTAACCATTCGGAAACGTCCTGCTGGAGCCGCTGAGTTGCAAATTCTTCATCCGCTGCTTCTCCATCTGGACCAGATTCTGGGTCAAACTGAAATGCTTGAACGACTGCGTGTCTTCGTGCCATTGCAATATATCCAATGTAAACATGCGCGGTACCGTTGCCGCAAGATGGTCAAGGCCACACCCACCCTCCACCTTGCGCCGCCTTTCTCCTCCTCATCAGCATTTAAAGCTACAGACACCGAAACGGCCCGTCTGAAGAAAGCTCATTCTGGGACTGGCTTGTAGTGGCTATAATTCTGCACCAAGGCTGAATTTTTGGAAAGAGATTTCAGATACAGTACTAGGGACCACTAAGGCCTATATTAAAGCCTACAAAAAGTAGCATGTCATGGGACCTTTAAGACAAAGTTCTGGAAACATGAAACGTCAGCAAAAGCCTCAATTTATTCTCATTTCTGTCTAGACTACACACTTGACACATTAGACACATTTGTGAGGGAGCTAACACTCCTATAGGAAGTCAATGTACAGGTACATTAGCATATGTGAACAATATAAATGTGGCAATATGGACGAGTCCGAGAGCTGTGGGAACGGAGCAAGGTCAGTGACGTGAGCGTTAATGAGTTCAGGGAGGATAAAGGGAGGAGCGACGACAGTGAAGGACGAGAGAGGACCAGGCCTGCACTTTACATTGTGTTTTGTTTATGTTTCTGCGACAGTCGTCCGCGAGGAGCGGACGCTTTACTTTCGTTTTGTGTTTGTGCTAAACGTTCGCCGGTTCCCGCCTCCTTCCTCCCTTATCAACTAACCTTACAATAAACTACAGCCTAAAGTCAGCTGCTTATTAATGTCAATTAATGTCTGCTTGACACCAACTCAATCATATAAACACAAGGCGTGTGATTTGTAATAACATCATCAGAAAATGTCACGTTTGTTAGTATGCCGTGGCCTGACTTCACCTGTTGTTTCCTAATATGCAGAGGCGTGCACATTGCTACCGAGTCTAGATATTTTTCCATTTGTCAATGACATTTGCTCGGTTTAACAGCATCTGATTTGATTAAATGCTCCTGTGTTCACTCAACCAAGCGCACAACAACCCACACACAACCCTCTCCCTTTCACTTTTTCCCTTTCTCGCATACTATTGATAAAAATCACCCACCGCTATTCTCTGGGCGGCGATATGAACTCATAAGAAAGATGGTGAATTGATTACCAACAGAAATGTCACTAATGCAGGTTTGTTTTTTTAAGCTGTGATTTATGACGCATTTGTGACTGACACCTCAGAGATTTATATCCGTCAATCATTATACTTCATGGATGATGCATCTATCGCCCTCCTAAACAACTTCTACAGTCTTAGGGCCGGTTTACACAGAACATGTTTCTGCTGTTAAAAATGCAGGTCAGTGTAACGAAAAATAGCGCTAGGTCTAGAGAAGGATTTTTTTACAAGTTGAACTTCTTTGTCAACTTTGTGAACTTGAGCATTTTTAGAAAGAGACGCTGCAAAAGACGTGAGCGCAACAGTTAGAGACGTCCATCTAGCGCATTTACATTGAAAAACAATGGAAAAGTAGCGCAGTGGAATGGAAAAACATGTTATATCCTCAGTCAGGAATCAGGATAACTGCCCACACAGGTTATAGTAACCTAATCCCATTTTACTAGTAAGATCAATGCAAAAGCGTTGGGCCTTAAAAGATAAGGCAAGACTCAGAGCAGAGGTGAGGAGAAGGAAAGCTAAAAAGCAAGACAGATTATCCTATCTGGATCGCTGGATTGCTTTGGCCCTGGGCGGTTTGACTGGAGAATCTGTTGTAGCAAGTTTAACTAACAGAGTTTTAGCTAAGGACAAGTTGTTTTGCTAGACTGTCACTTTTAACATCTCATACTATACGAAAGCATATTGCATGACACCTGGAAACACTCTCGGCAACCTGCTGTAAGCATAGATGGAAAATCATCTTTAAAGTTCCCCTATTATGCTACTTTAAAGCTTCTCCTACAATAGGTTTACATGCATTCAAGGTCAATAAACACTCAAATTTTCGTTTCTCACTGTGCCAGAAACGGTTCGATAAAGAATTCAGTCTTTCTAAAGCCCTACTTTCCTAAAAGCCTGCTCTGATTGGTCAGATGGCCCAGTCTGTTGTGATTGGTCTATCACTTACAGCGTGTGTTGGAAACGAAACGGCCATTTCCATATCTAAATTTTGACGTCGACAACACAAACCAAATTCTTCTAGGCCATTGAAGTCCATAGGATGGCATTATGCAATTACAAACCTACTTATGTTCATGCAGGAAATAAGACTATAGAATTACTGATGACTCATTTCAGGCAGTCATTAACTCCATTTACCGCGCTTAAATCTTTTAAACTTTGCAGACCTTTTACATTCACAAACAGCTATATAACACATTGCATGAAAATAAATATTTTTAAAAAGTACAATAGGGGCCCTTTCAACCAGGGACGAAATAGGTCTTCTAAAAAGAGAATGGCATGAAACATAGGGCAGTAAACGAAGCCCTATGGCAATAAGACAGCTGGTTGATTTCTAGCAACTGGGTAACAGAGATTTAAGTATAGTAAAGTTGATTCTCCATCTGAGACTTAAATTCTGTGTTTTAGTGGGTGTCTTAATTAAAGACTGTTTACTTCCAGTCAGCTAAATCTTCTACACAACCACCACAAATTCGCACCAAGTCTACTTTGAGAGCTCAGATGTCGGCACTTCGCTTGTTTCCCTGTCACACTGGTCCTCTCGTGGGTGCCAAGACACCCACACAGTCACATAGGAATTCAATAAATTGAGGGAATGGGAGAGTACCATGCTGTTTTGTGTCAGTTGCTAAGCAAAGTGAATCAACCAATTGACAATTTTGACGTTCGGCTTTTGGTTCATCTCAAACAGCAGCATCGACCCACAATCACACTGAGCAAAACAGCCTCTGCTTTAAAACATAAAGGGTGAAGAAATTTGTCTTCAACTGTCCTCACACTTAGTCTTTACCTTTTTTCTCCTTCCATCTCTCTTTTGACCTAAGAACAATCTTGACATTATAGGTCAAAGTGCAGTGATTCCTAACAGCATTGTGCTTTGACAACTAAGCCACTCCATCATCTATTGTTGACTATGGTAAAGCCAACTAATCAGTTGTATTGAATTCATTGATCCAACCCAAAGCCTTTGGTTTGCACCGAAATCCATTAAAATTCACCCAATTGTGTGGTTCAGGCCCTCTGTAAACTATAATGAATAATGTTTTCAATTAAAACGCCACTTGACAGCTGTCCTTCCAGTCATTGTGTTGCTTAAGGTTCAGCTTAAGTTCAGAACTGCACTGTCATCTGTGCTATGCAGCTGTCATGTAAATACGTTTCTGAGTACCTTAACAGACATCAGTAAAATAATAATAAAACACGTTATGATCCAGGATTGTAACCAGGTCGTCTGACAGACAAAATCTGATGAGATGCCTACCTGGACAGCATTTTGGATGCAGTGGGGATCACTTTCATGGCAATTCATAACCACTGTTTTCAGGTTTTGGTGAATCAGTAACTAATTCATATGAATTCGGAATCTTATTCACACATTTTTCATACTATAGTATCTACTTAAGTCCCACTGAAGGTTTGATTTAGGGGTGGAACTTGCTTACTTTTTTCCTAAAAATCATACGTTTCTACAAATCACATCATACAAATCAATACGAAATCGGCATTGGCAGCACCTCGTAAAATACTTCTGTTTCCTCATGAGAATGGGTTGCATAATTAGTTTGATCAATATAGGTATCAATATACTGTAGGTAATCAGTCAATATATGATCAATAGGTAATCAGTTATTAGTTCTTTAACATCAGGTCTACCGATAAGTGCTGCCATTTGGTGCTTACCTAAGTATAGCTTACTTATTTAAATATATTGTTTAGTTTAACAAAAGAAAAGAAAATTACTAATTGAATTATGAAAAACTTTTTACATACTTGGTTAAGTAAGTACTTAACTCAAAATAGTCCTACGGAAATATGCATAAATATAAATTGCAAAAACAATAGGCCTACTTATTAAATACTTAGAATTATTCAAATATTCATAATGGGTAGTAGCCAATATTTTTAATGCTGCAGCCTACTGATTATTTATTAGGCCTACTCAAAATAATCATCAAAAAACTCAAAAAATCGATCGGTTATCTAATAATTGTCATTCTCTTAGTGGGCATAAGAT